>NC_053023.1:158840849-158856817 GCF_003073215.2 Triticum urartu | reverse complement strand
TCAATACTCCAAAACCAACTAGGGGTGGCACTAGATGCACTTACAATCTCCCCCTTTTTGGTGATTGATGACAAACTAGTTGAAGTTTTCAACGGGGAATATAGTCTGTGAAATTGTAACGGATAAGGAATTGTCTTCATAAGTTGCAAGGGCTCCCCCTGAAGATGTGCATATAAGTTAATTTGCTTTTGGAATGCAAATGCACATGGTAGGTTGTACTTGTGGAGATCCACTTCAGCTTATGATGACAATCCACTATGCATGTGAAAGTATATGAAGATAATGACATGCATAATGGAAAATGGACGTCTGCAGAATGAGATGAGTGCGGAATTTATCGTCGCACATGCGGAATTTATCTTCGCAAAACGGAGTGACAAACAGGTAGCAGACGACCATCAAGGCTAAGTGTTACAACTCAATGAAGCAAATGTAGCAAAAACGGGAGTTGTAAGCACGAAGCAAAATGTAGCAAAATATGAAGGCACCCGCCCATAGTGACCCGCTTGAAGACTATAAACATCATATGCTTCTCCCCCTTTTGTCAGTGATGACCAAAAAGGTTTGAAGACATAGAGGTTTCTACGCGTTCCCAGGCGCAGCAGGGTCAGTGGAGTTGTTTGGTGGCGGTGCAGACGAGCTTGGTGCAGATTCGACGCGTGTTGAAGCAGGTGGAGATGATGTCGCGTCGTCTTCTTCTTCAATAATCCGGGCAGACACGGTGGCAGCAGAAGAAGAGAACTCTGACTCGTCAAGTGATGGTGTGCTTCGCATCACAGCTTTTCTTGGAGGCGTGGAGTCAAATTTGAATCTCTCTTTGAAGCCATCCTCATGCAGGTCAGCTTCAGTGCACATCATGGTGAGGCCTTTCCAAGTGCGGCGACAGGTCTCGTGTGCGACAAATGCATTCTTGGTTGCCAGATTTCTGATGCGATTGACGTCTTGCATGATGCTTCTCATCTGCCTCTTGAGCCAGTCGTGATGCCTATCGTGCTTTTGGTGAAGAGCCACAAGAAGCTCTCGGTCATTGGGTGCACGAGCGCGCTTCTTGGGTCTCTTTGCAGCTGTGCTGTTAGTGGCTTCAGTTGATGCAGGGGCACGTGTGGTGCCAGCCATTGGATACACTTGGGAGAGAGCTTCAACACCTTCAATATTTTGAGTGAAGCTCTGGTGTTCTGCATTCTGAAGACTTAATGGTTGCTTGGTAGGCTCTGGATATATTGCTTCAGCAGATGTGTCCACATCTGGCAAAAATATCCTATGGTTGCGGGCTGAGGGTTGATAGGAGATTGTAGAGTGAAGCTTGATCAGCCTCATAACCCAAGGAGCATAGAACTTCAATCCAAACAATTCTGAGGCAGACGCTGCAAGTTGACGGATGAAGAGATCCTGTGCGTTGAAGCATTTGCCATGAAGAATGCAGAAGATGAGAGTCTTCATTGCACCTTCAATCGTTGCATATCGAGAGTGTCCCTTAACGGGCCAGAGAGTCCGCCTTATGATGTGATATATTGTTCTGGGCAGGTACTCTAAGTCTTCAACGAAGAACCGAGTTGGATAGGGTGCATTAGGAGGCAATGGCTTCATCATTGAGAGCATCTGACTCATATCTGGCTCAGGACGCTGAAATATGCTCTCAATTGCTTCAGCATGGAGTTGGCAGCCTTCTTCAAAGAATTCGCCAGGAGTGGGAAGGCCGGTAAGCTCAATTATGTCGAAAGCATTGGCTTCATGATGGACATTGCCGGTCATCCACTCTAGGATCCATGTCTTCGGATCTCTGTTATAGCCTTTGATATGCAGGGTGGCATAGAACTGGAGTAGAAGCTCTTCGTTCCAGTGCTCTTCATCGGTGATAAACGGCAGCAGACCCACTTGCTTGAAGCAATCCAATGCTTCTGCCAGACCAGGCAGACCAGCAACAGCTTCAACCTCAAGGCGCTTGTGAGGAAAGATGCGGCCTTGGTTGTATAGGATGCATGAATAATAGTTGCGCTGTTGATAGCTGCAGAACCTATCTGATACAATCCGTTCCCTTGAATAAGGGTTCTTGGAGCTGTTGAAAAACGTGTTGTCTGTCCTGAAGCCGTTGATGTTGAAGGAGCCAGGAGCTGATGCAGAACCTGGGAACCTTGGCAGTCGTGGGATCGGCTTCTGGACCTGGGGCCTGTGCGCAATATGATAGTTGAATTGGGGACTCGCAGCAGACTCAGGCACAGAAGGTTCAGGAGCAGTAGCTTCAGTGTCTTCTGAAGCTGTTGTTGGGGAGGGCTCCACATTTGCTTCGGCGTTGTTTGTGGTAGCCTCAACATTTGCCGCCTCCACACGTGTAGTGGGAGGGACGAACTCAGGCACGTTCTCCTGGAGAACTGCTTCTTGTTGGTGCGGGGGAGTTGGAGCTTGTGGTATTTCTGCATGCTCTTCGGCTGATGCAGCCGGAATGTCGTCAGCAGCCTGAGCCCTTGGCCCTTTGCAAAGCCTACGGAATGTAGGCGACGCCGATGGAGTTGCAGTGGGCTGGAGCTCATTATCTTCCTCCTGTGGGCGATCTGCCCACGATGCATCTTGTGTGATTGGCGTCAATGGACGACCAATGCTGATCAGTTCGCTTGTCTCAAGCTGAGGAAGGGCTGCATCACCTTGTACATTGTCTTGGAGACCAATGTCTTCAGCAGCATTGTGGTCGGCTGCTGGAATGTCTTCAGCGTGCGGAGCCTCTGTGAAGGCAGGCTCATGCACAGTCAACTGGCGATCTGCGTCAGGATAGCGGACGGAGAGGGGTTCAACTATCAAGGGCTCTGTGAGAGCAGCCCGAGATTTCTTGGTCTTGCGCTTCTTGATGGTGGGTTCAGAAGGAGAGGCTTCAGAGTGTTTCCTCTTCTTAGCTTCAGCCTCTGCAGTCCGTGTCTTCTTGAGCTCTGAGGCGGTTGATCGACTCTTTGGCTTCGAGCCAGTCGTTGCAGTGGGGAAGACAATCGGAGCAGTTTCTGACCTTGGCGCTTCTGGTTCAGGCACAGCAGACTTCTTTTTCTTCTTCACAGCCACCCTGGGGTCAATGCCGGGACGCCCAAGTGCCTTGCGCTTCTCGGCCTCATTGTAGGCCTGCACGCAGCGATCAGCCAGAGTCTTCATGCGCTCTCGCGAGCCTTGAGCTTCGACACGCGTCTTTAGAAAGTTCTCTTTCAGCTCGTGCAACATGATCTTGAAGTTTTTCACTTCTTGCACGCTGAGCTTGGTCACGTGCTTCTTGAACTAAGCCTTTTCATAATCAATTTTCTGCTTCAGTTCTACAATGCGTTGGGCTATTGCAAGTTCTGAAGCAATTGCGCCTTGAAAGGCAACGCTGAGGCCTATGGGCAGCTGCAGATCGTCGAAGCTGATGTCCGGTGAGGCAAACCATTCATCGATGAAATTGTGGATGATGGCGACATCAAACAGAGGCAGATTGTTGAAGATTTCAGCCTCCTCCTTGCTCTTGATGAGCTGCTCAAGAGTGTCATCTCCAAGATCTTCATCGCTTGAGAGTTCAATGGTTTCGCACCGCAGAATGGCAGCAGCTGTGAGCTCTTTGCCTGTGTGTGGCTGAGGCTTCTTGGCTTCTTGGGGCTTGGAGACTCGTGATAAGTCTTCAGACTGCACACTGGCTTCAGGAGGTGCAGTTGCCAATGGCTTCGCTCTTGAGATTTTGGGAGAAGCGGCTGGCTTTGAAGCTTTTGGCTTCTTCTGCTTTGGCTTCGGCGCAGCAGGGGCGTCATCAGACTCAGTATCTGCTGGAGGGTCATTCACGGCAGTCCCTTGGACTAGGATGCGGGTGATGAGGCCTGCAAGATTGGCATACGGCCCGATGATATTGGGATCGGCGTCGCGTGTGCCATCTGCCCTTGGTGAGGAGGCACCAGGGTTGAAGTCAAGCCCAAATTTCTTCTTGTTTTGCTTTGCAGAGTTCTGAGCAAATTGGAAGTTGCGCTTGAACAGATTGTCATCGCAACACCAGAGAAGTGATGACGGATGTGCTTCAGCTGGCTGTGGTCCTCTCACCATGCATGGATAGAAGCCTTGAGCAATAGCTTCGTCTCTGGACCTGGGTACGAGATTTTTGTATAATACGTCTCCCCACGGTCTCTTGATGGCGCACTTCTCCGCATATTCCTGAGTGACGAAGCGGTATTGAAACCATTGCTCTTCCCAATATCTTCGAATCCATTGGATTCGTGTCTTGCGCTGACCATAGCTTTCTACAGGATCAGTTTTGTACATCTCTGCCAATTCATCAGGAAGATCTTTGGACGTTCCACCACGTCGCTGTCTGCATCCCTTCCTTGCTGCTGTTTCTGAAGCCATGAATCTTAACTTGGAAGGCTTCAAGATGTTCAAAGGCTTCAAAGGCTTCCTTTTGCTTGACTAACAAGAACTGGCTTCAGGAGAGTTGATGTGATGCTGCAAGTACTCGTAACTTGCAAAACCTCTTCTCATCCAAGGGCTTGGTGAAGATATCTGCCAATTGCTCTTCAGTGTTGACGTGTATGATATCAATGTCTTCCTTCACAACATGATCTCTGAGAAAGTGATGACGAATTTCAATGTGCTTTGTCTTCGAGTGCTGAACTGGGTTGTTGGCAATCTTGATGGCGCTTTCGTTGTCGCAGTAAAGTGGCACTTGCTTCAGATGAATGCCATAATCCTTGAGTGTTTGCTTCATCCACAGAAGCTGAGCGCAGCAAGATCCAGCAGCAATGTATTCAGATTCAGCAGTGGAAAGAGATACACAGTTCTGCTTCTTTGAAGACCAACATACAAGTGATCGTCCCAGAAAGTGACATGTGCCTGATGTAGACTTGCGATCAACTTTGTCACCAGCATAATCAGCATCCGAAAATCCAACCAAATCAAACTCTGAGCCCTTTGGATACCATAATCCTAGAGTTGGGGTGTGAGCCAAATATCGAAGAATTCGCTTCACAGCCAAGTGATGCGACTCCTTTGGTGCCGCTTGAAATCGAGCACACATGCAAACACTAAGCATGATATCTGGCCTAGATGCACATAAATAAAGCAAAGACCCAATCATGGAGCGGTATACCTTTTGATCGAACTTTTTACCATTGTCGTCGGGACCCAGATGATGTTTGGCTGGCATTGGTGTTGTGAAGCTTTTGCAGTCTTGCATACCAAACTTCTTCAGGCACTCTTTAAGATATTTCTCTTGAGATATGAAAATGCCGTTGCGTTGTTGCCGTATTTGAAGACCGAGGAAGAACTTCAGCTCCTCCATCATGGACATCTGATATTGCTCTCGCATCATATAGCCAAACTCTACACTATACTTCTGATTGGTGCAGCCAAAGATAATGTCATCCACATATATTTGGCACACAAACAGTTCACCATCGTATGTCTTCGTGAAAAGAGTGGGATCCAGGGAACCAGGTATGAAGCCTTTGCTCTTCAGAAAGTACTTGAGTGTATCATACCAGGCCCTAGGGGCTTGTTTGAGGCCATACAGTGCCTTGTTGAGCTTGTATACCATATCAGGATGTTTTGGATTTTCAAAGCCAGGTGGTTGTGCAACATACACTTCTTCAATCTTGCCATTTAGAAAGGCACTTTTTAGATCCATTTGATATAGAAGTATGTTATGATGATTTGCATAGGCCAGCAGTATGCGTATGGCTTCAAGCCTAGCCACAGGAGCAAATGTTTCATCGAAGTCAATGCCCTCCACTTGAGTATATCCTTGAGCAACTAGACGAGCTTTGTTTCTGACAACTTGACCATGCTCATCTTGCTTGTTGCGATATATCCATTTGGTGCCTATTATGTTGTGCTTCCGTGGATCAGGACGCTTAACCAGTTCCCATACATTATTCAGCTCAAACTGTTGAAGCTCTTCTTGCATAGCTTGAATCCATTCAGGTTCCATGAAGGCTTCTTCAAATTTCTTGGGTTCTGATATTGAGACGAATGCGAAATGCCCACAGAAGTTTGCCAGTTGAGTTGCCCTTGAACGAGTGAGTGGACCAGGTGCATTGATGCTATCAAGTATTCTGTCAATCTGTACTTCATTTGCAACACGAGGATGTATTGGGCGAAGACTTTGCTCTTGCTGATCTGTGTTGTCATTTGGAGGTATATCTTCAGGCTGAGCATTGTCTTCATGTGGATCAGGTGCTGAGATGATAAGTTATTCTTCAGGATGAGCTTCAGAAGGTACAATCTCTCCAGTTCCCATAAGCTTGATTGATTCACTAGCTGGAACTTCATCTAGCACATTTGGCAATTGCTCTCTTTGTGATCCATTGGTTTCATCGAACCGCACATCCACAGTTTCAACCACTTTGTAGTGGAAGAGATTGAAGAATCTGTAGGAGTGCGAATCCTTTCCATATCCAAGCATGAATCCCTCATGTGCTTTTGGTGCAAACTTTGAGGTGTGGTGTGGGTCCTTGATCCAGCATTTTGCGCCAAATACTCTGAAGTAACTGACATTTGGCTTCTTGCCAGTTAGGAGTTCATAAGATGTCTTGTTCAGAAGCTTGTGAAGATAAAAACGATTGATTTTATGGCATGCAGTATCAATGGCTTCAGTCCAGAATTTTCTTGGAGTCTTGTATTCATCTAGCATTGTTCTGGCCATCTCAATGAGTGTTCTGTTCTTGCGTTCGATGACGCCATTCTGCTGTGGCGTGTATGGAGCTGAGAATTCATGTGTGATGCCCAAGGTATCCAGATATGTATCAAGGCCAGTGTTCTTGAATTCAGTGCCATTGTCACTTCTGATGTGTTTTATCTTGGCGCCAAAATTGTTCATGGCTCGATTGGCGAAGCGTCTGAAGACATCCTGCACTTCAGTCTTGAAAAGGATTATGTGCACCCAAGTATATCTAGAGTAATCATCAACAATGACGAAGCCATAGAGGCAAGCAGAAGTAGTAAAAGTTGAGTAGTGAGTGGGACCGAAAAGATCCATGTGAAGCAGTTCGAAGGGTTGTGTAGTAGTCATGATTGTCTTCGAAGGATGTTTTGCCCTTGTCATTTTCCCTGCTTCACAGGCACCGCATAAATGATCTTTCTTGAACTTGACGCCCTCGATGCCTATGACATGCTTTTTCTTCGCAAGGGTGTGGAGGTTCCTCATGCCAGCATGCCCAAGCCTTCGATGCCAAAGCCAGCATTCTGAAGCTTTTGCAAGAAGACATACTGCGAGTTGTGGTCCTGCTGAGAAATCTACCACGTACGAATCACCTTTTCGATACCCTTCAAACACTAGAGATTTGTCAGATTCCATTAGCACCAGGCAACGATATTTTCCAAACATTACAATCATATTCAAATCGCAAAGCATTGAGACAGACATTAAGTTGAAGCCAAGGGATTCAACAAGCATGACTTTATCCATGTGTTGATCCTTTGAGATTGCAACTCTACCTAGACCCAATACCTTACTTTTACCAGTGTCAGCAAATGTGATGTGACTCTTGTCGGATGGACGTAAAGTTGAGTCCATAAGAAGGCTTCTTCTGCCAGTCATGTGATTTGTACACCCACTCTCAATAATCCATTCTGAAGACTTTGAAGTCGCTGGTGTCGTACCCTACAGTGCAGTTAGGGGGATAGGCTTCATGAAGAGAATTGTGAAGCATAAACATTTGACGAACCAGTGGGTTATGAAAACTTAGATCCAGATTAGGACTAATAGGGAGAGTAGCAAGCGATTCAGGAGCAAAGTACATAATGATGCCATTCGGGCATTTTATCTTGCGCCCTACAAGATTTTTAAGGTCCCCAGCAATAGCATCAGAAGATTTTGTTTTTCTGCTGGAGACCTTTCCCTGCAAAAGAGAGTTAAGCTTTCTTAACCACCCACATCTTCAAGGGTGGCTTAGAAGCAATAAGTCTAAGTGCAGCATCTGAGAACTTTGGCTTTGGAGCCCGAGCAAACAGTCTAGCAGGGGGACAATAGTAATCATAAGAATAGGCAGAGTAGTTCTTATTCATATGAACATGACGGTTTGATGAACCGATCTCATTTTCATATGCCTGATTGTGGTTTCCTTGCAAAACATTTGCGTTAGTGCGACTCTGGTGAGTCCTCTGTCTGTATGAAGCCTTTGGACCATATGAAGCCTTTGGTCTGAGGTTTGTCTTCTTCAAGTGAGGTGTCATGAAGACATTCACAGGAAGATTTTCCAAACACTTTTTCGGAACCCAGATCTTCTTCAAAGGCGGTCCATTCCTGCAGTTAGTACCAATGTACCTGGCAAATACTTCACCATTCCGACTCTTAAACAGTTTGTAGTTTGCATCAAAGGATTCATCAATGATAATGGGGTTAGCACAAGTGAAGCCAGATAGATTGGATGGATCTGCTGAGGATTCCTTTGCAGCAACCCATGTGGTTTTGGGGTACTGCTCAGGTTTCCAGTAAGAGCCATCTGCATTAATTTTCCTCACAAACCCAACACCCTCTTTCCTAGGGTTTCGGTTCAGAATCTGCTTCTTAAGGACATCACATAATGTCTGATGCCCTTTCAGACTTTTGTACATCCCTGTTTCAAGCAATGTCTTCAACCTACCATTCTCATCAGCAATAGCAGTGGTATCCTCAGGAGAGGGGTTAGTTACCACGTCAACAGTTGAAGATATTGCAACAGCAGTAGCAGTGGAACATTCAGCAACAGAATTAGCATTATCACGCTCAATGCATTTAAGACATGGTGGTTCAAATCCTTCCTGAGCGGGACTGATCTGTTCGGAGCGAAGTGACTCATTTTCCTTTTGAAGATCTTCATGATCCGCTCTCAACTTCCCAAGATCTTGCTTCTTTTGAAGATAATCATAGGAAAGCTTTTCATGAGTAGTTGAGAGAGTCTCAAGCCGATCTTCAAGTTCCTGATACTTAACGTGAAGATTTTTTATGTCTTCAATTAAGGATTCAGAACGAGTCATTTCAGCACCCAACAGATCATCGCTTCTGTCTAACAGTTTTTGAATATGTTCCATAGCTTTCTGTTGTTCAGTTGCAATTTTAGCAAGTGTTCTGTAGCTAGGTTTTGAATCACATTCAGAGTCATCGTCACTAGATGTTTCATAGCGAGTAGTGCGTGTGTTTACCTTGGCACCGCGTGCCATGAAGCAGTAGGTAGGAGTGGAGTCGATCTTGTCATTTGCGTCGGTGTCGGTGATGCAGTCATTGTCTTCAGTGTTGAAGATGGACTTGGCGACGTATGCTGTAGCCAGACTCGCAATGCCAGAATCAGACTCCTCCTCAGACTCCACCTCTGCCTCCTCAGATGCGGACTCCTCCTCTGAATCCATCTCCTTTCCAACAAACGCACGTGCCTTGCCAGATGAGCTCTTCTTGTGTGATGAAGACTTTGATGAAGACTTGGAAGAAGATTTTGAGTATTTCTTCTTTTTCTTGTCGTCAGAATCATATTCCTTGCTCTTCTTCTTCCTTCTGTTCTCATTGTCCCACTGTGGACACTCAGAGATGAAGTGTCCAGTTTTCTTGCACTTGTGACATGTTTTGTTCTTGTAGTCATGAGCAGAAGCTTCATCATTCCTTGAGCTTGATCGTGAAGATTTTCTGAAGCCTTTCTTCTTGGTGAATTTTTGGAACTTCTTCACTAGCATTGCAAGTTCTCTTCCAATGTCTTCAGGATCATCAGAACTGCAGTCAGATTCTTCTTCAGATGAGGAGACGGCTTTTGCCTTCAAGGCTCGAGTTCGCCCATAGTTTGGACCGTAGATATCTCTTTTCTCAGAAAGCTAAAACTCATGTGTGTTGAGCCTCTCAAGTATGTCAGACGGATCGAGTGTCTTGAAATTAGGACGTTCTTGAATCATCAGGGCCAGGATGTCAAACGAACTATCAAGTGATCTCAGCAGCGTCTTGACGATTTCATGTTTGGTGATCTCAGTGGCGCCGAGGGCTTGAAGCTCGTTTGTGATGTCAGTAAGTCTGTCAAATGTGTGCTGGACATTCTCACTGTCATTTCGCTTGAAGCAGTTGAAGAGATTGCAAAGGACACTGATTCTTTGATCTCTCTGGGTTGAGATGCCTTCATTAACTTTGGAGAGCCAGTCCCAGACCAGTTTGGATGTCTTCAAGGCACTCACACGGCCATACTGTCCTTTGGTCAGATGACCACAGATGATATTCTTAGCAGTAGAGTCCAGTTGAACAAATTTCTTGACATCAGCAGCAGTGACACCTTCTCCAGCCTTGGGAACGCCGTTCTCGACGACATACCATAGGTCGACATCAATGGCTTCAAGATGCATGCGCATCTTATTCTTCCAGTAGGGATATTCAGTTCCATCGAAGACGGGGCAAGCAGCGGAGACTTTGATTATCCCTGCAGTCGACATAGCTAAAACTCCAGGTGGTTAAACCGAATCACACAGAACAAGGGAGCACCTTGCTCTGATAATTGAAAGTGCGTTATATCGACTAGAGGGGGGGGTGAATAGGCGATTTTTATGAAAGTCTTCAAAACGTGGAGTTATGAAGACAAACAGATAAGAATTATGCCTATTACTATGCAGCGGAAGTTAGATTTACACTAGGCAAGCCATGGTCAAGTATTACATGAGTGAAGGCACAATGACATAACAAGCTTCAGTGTAATAAGGATCAGGTAGGAAGAAGTTATGAAGCCAACTTCATACAGTTACGTTGTGAAGACAAAAGATAGAGCAAGCATGCAATGGCTTCACAATGAACAACAGTAAGTCAAAGGAAGTGAAGATGAAACCAGTGACTCATTGAAGACAATGATATGTTGGACCAGTTCCAGTTGCTGTGACAACTGTACGTCTGGTTGGAGCGGCTAGGTATTTAAACCTTAGGACACACTCCCGGACACCCAGTCAAGGACACTTAGTCCAAGACACCCAGTCCTCACCGTATTCTCCTTGAACTAAGGTCACACAGACCTCGTCCAATCACTCGTGGTAAGTCTTCAGGCGACTTCCAAACCTTCACAGACTTCGTTCACTAGCAATCCACAATTTCTCTTGGATGCTCAGAACGCGACGCCTAACCGTCTGGAGGATGCACAGTCCTCAAGTGTAATAAGTCTTCAGATCACTCAGACATGAAGACTTAAGTGATGCCCAATTTACTCTGGCTCTGGGTGGTTAGGGCTTTTCTCCTCGCTAGGAATTTTCTCTCAAAGGCTTCGAGGTGGGTTGCTCTCAAACGACAAAAGACGTGCACTGAAATCTGAGTAGCCAACCGTTTATGGTTGTGGGGGTGGGCTATTTATAGCCACTTGGCAACCCGACCTGATTTGTCCGAAATGACCCTGGGTCACTAAGGAACTGACACGTGTACCAACGGTCGAATTTTGAACTCACACGGCAACTTTACTTGGGCTACAAGTAAAGCTGACTTGTCTGACTCTGGACAAGATTTGCTCTCATAGTCTTCGCTCGAAGACATAGGATTTGTATTAGGCATCACTTCAGTCATTCTGACTGGTTCTCTTGGACCCCACTTAATAGTACGGTGGTTCCTACGACACAACATAAATGAAATGAAACTACGAAGGATCTAAGTCTTCGAGTTCCATAAGCTTCATAGGGAGTCTTCTCATGTCATTGTCTTCAATATGAATATCTTCATAAACCACCATTGTCTTCAATGTCTTCGTACATTTTTAGGGGTCATCTCTGCTAGTAAAACCGAATCAATGAGGGACTTCTACCTGTGTTTTCCTGCAATTCTCACAAACACATTAGTCCCTCAACTAGGTTTGTCGTCAATACTCCAAAACCAACTGGGGGTGGCACTAGATGCACTTACAAACATGCTTCGAGATAGCATCGGCATGGACTTCGAGTAAAGGTCAGACTTTGGAAACACAAAGGATCCATCAGGAATAACTTGTGGATTAAGTCTTACAATTTCCTCACGGAAGAATGGATAACCTTGTTGAAAAAGGAATCTATAACAATAGGGCCTCCGGCCAGGTGTGCTAGGCACGACATCACCTTACCGGGTCACATAAAGACCATTGTTACAACTCTTGGGAATATGTTCCCATCATCATATCTGACCAAGATTCAGATCTGATTGGTGTCAGGATAACTCAGACTCAGAATGCTTGAGAAGAAAGGTGCAACACAAATTGTCGAGAAGACATTGTAAGATTCTCGGGAAATGAACTATGGAAGCAAGTTCTGAAACAAGAGTTCATCACTAAACCAAGGAGAGGATGAGGAGGTGGCTGATAGGCTCAGCAACAAAGCATTGAGATTTCCAAAGGTTGGATTTCCACAATCATGTGAACAAGGAAATATCATTTGTCGGATCAAATGATATAATGATGTATGCTCGAGGGAAACATATACAACTGAACAAGGATAGAAGGGTGCACCCAGGAACCTGGACTAGGTAGCATGATCAATGTTCGAATGATGATTCAATAAGAAATAGACTTAGAATGAAACTGTAGACCAATAACTTCAAAGCAATAGGGTTGCTAGAAGTCTAGAATTTACACATCACAGACCATTTGTCGATAATCCGGTTAGAAACAACACGAGGACCAAAGAATGAACGGATATGACAAAAGGTATCACCTGCATCAAGAATTCTTAAGAGGTGGTGAAATTACCACGACATTCTTGACATAAAAGGTGGTTATATTCCAAGGTAAATAAGAACAAATGCTGGATAGCAAGGAACTCAATGTATAACACAAAACACGAACAAGTTTGTGTTGGAGGGAAGGCAATAAAGTGGCCGATGATAACACAAATCATCGGGGGCAAGGATGGTATTTCTCATCAAGAATTCGATATATATCTTGGAAGAGCTCAGGATGTTGATGATGACCACGACACATTTGAAGATGTAATCGGTCAGCGATGACATCAAGTCAAATGATGATGCAGCGAAAGGTTATGGGAACCAAGGGTATGCCACAAACTCGAAATCAAGTTTGTGGTTCAAGGCGAAATGATATGACGAGGAAAGTCGACGTAAGCTTAGCTCATCGTCGAAAATTGTGCTTCGGAAAGAAGGACCAGATAGCACAATTAAAAAGTTGCACGATAATGATATAGCCGATCAGGCTAGGAATAACTTGAAGAGTTATTAAATCATAAGCAACGAAAATTACTTAGAGTTATTGAATCATAGTGTGGAATCGATTCACTTAACGGTGTTCTCGAGTGTTTAATAACTCAGGGCCCGTGAAAAATTGGAACCAGTGAGAATGTAGCACTTGATGGAGAACTCATAAGAAGTTATGCAGTTCCATGATAATCTCGAGATACCAGGGGGTAATACTCGACGACAAATCAAAGTAGAGGTTGGACTAGGGTAATGCTCTGCAGAAGACAAGTACTTAAACTTGCACGAGAAATGGTATTTAAAGGAGAACATGGTCGGAATCCACGATCATAAAGGATCGAACCACGGATACAAGATGAACTTATTAGAAAGGGGTAATTATTTTTACGAGCAGCTTCCATGATAAGGTATACATCGTGTCCCTGGGCATGAACGCAAGGTTCAAGGTCGACTCCCACTTCTTCAATGTATAACCTTGCATTCACTTTTCGCTTTGATAAAGGCATTAGTGTTGAAAGTTTTATCTGGTGAAATACCGGATGAGTATGACTCGTGAAAACTTCCAAGTTCACACATATAAAGGAAGGCATAGGTTCAACCCGTCAGGGTATCATGGAAACATATACCACAAGCTTCAATAGTAAACACGACCAGCTCGAAAGCAGAGCATGGTTGGCCAAGCAGATGATACAATTTACCAAGGGCATTATGTATCAGGTAAAGAACTCACAAGAATTTTGGTTGTGAAGGACATTGTCGGATAATAACCCGGCAATGGTTATGGCGGTCCACAACGGGGCTGATGTGAGTATCGGAACTCAATCAAAGGAAGAAGGAATGCCAATGCATCGGATTATAGAAACAACTGAGTAACTTAGAGCTCAATTGCAAAGGAATTAAGATTTACAAAGCGAAGGATCAGAAGCAGACGCTCTGATCAAGGATGGATAAGTTCCATATACTTAGGGGCACAATCGACGAAAATTTGATTGGCGAGAACCAGCTCACCTTTAAAATGACGTCTGAGCCAAAAGGATGAATTCTAGGATCTGGCTAAGGATTGCGAGCATTCGCAACATATTGAATCAACCGACTCGAAAGGATAATGACAAGGGATACAAATAAGATTACGAGACTTATGGGATTAACCATAATGCAAGATAGCAAGAATTTCAAGAGCAGTAGGTTGCTCAGGATTTTCGGAAGATCAAATGGTATTTCGAAGACTGTTGTGAAATGCATGAATCAACTAGGAATGGACGGATACTCGATAAGTGCGAGGAATTATCCATACAGGTATTCATGCGGCAAGATCTGTAAGGCAGTAGGCACAAAATATTATCGGGACAATAGAGAGGATTTCAGGGTATCTTGTAATAACAAGACCAGCTGGGGATGAATGAAAAAAAATGACAACTGCAAGTAGTTATCCATCAGGGTTGATAGTGGAAGGGGAATTGCAAACGCGATGACACAAGTTCTCGGCTTAACAGCGGAGAGTATCTTCAGGATCTTCACGTGCAGCAGACGATCATCAGAAATAAGGGGCTCTCTGGGTGAAAATGATAACGAGATCCTAATGTTAGATTTAGTAAAATCATTTAACCCGAATAGAAGAGAGATCAGAGTTCTAGAGTATAGACGAGGAATAAAAGATCCTACTACCACCCAATGGCGGCGTGTGCCTGTAAGACACACAGCCATGTTAGTATAAGTTTTGCAATGTCTAGACTCGACTTTGGCCAAGGAGTTGGAAAGAGGGATTCCTACAGGCAGTCGGCTCTGATACCAACTTGTGACGCCCCCGATTTGACCGTACACTAATCATACACGCAAACGTGTACGATCAAGATCAGGGACTCATGGGAAGATATCACAACACAACTCTACAAATAAAAATAAGTCATACAAGCATCATATTACAAGCCAGGGGCCTCGAAGGCTCGAATACAAGAGCTCGATCATAGACGAGTCAGCGGAAGCAACAATATCTGAGTACGGACATAAGTTAAACAAGTTTTCCTTAAGAAGGCTAGCACAAACTGGGATACAGATCGAAAGAGGCGCAGGCCTCCTGCCTGGGATCCTCCTAACTACTCCTGGTCGTCGTCAGCGGGCAGCACGTAGTAGTAGGCAACTCCGGTGAAGTAGGAGTCGCCGTCGACGGTGGCGTCTGGATCCTGGGCTCCAACATCTGGTTGCGACAACCAGGTAGAAGGGATAGAGGGAAAAGAAGGAGAAGCAACCATGAGTACTCATCCAAAGTACTCGCAAGCAAGGACCTACACTACGTATGCATGGGTATATGTGTAAAGGCCATATCGGTGGACTGAACTGCAGAATGCCAGAATAAGAGGGGGATAGCTAATCCTGTCGACGACTACGCTTCTAGCAGCCTCTGTCTTGCAGCATGTAGAAAAGAGTAGACTGAAGTCCTCCAAGTAGCATCGCATAGCATAACCCTAACCGATGATCCTCCCCTCGTCGCCCTGTGAGAGAGCGACCACCGGTTGTATCTGGCACTTGGAAGGGTGTGTTTTATTAAGTATCCGGTTCTAGTTGTCATAAGGTCAAGGTACAACTCCAAGTCGTCATGTTACCGAAGATCATGGCTATTCGAATAGATTAACTTCCCTGCAGGGGTGCACCACATAACCCAACACGCTCGATCCCATTTGGCCGGACACACTTTTCTGGGTCATGCCCGGCCTCGGAAGATCAACACGCCGCAGCCCTACCTAGGCACAACAGAGAGGTCAGCACGCCGGTCTAAATCCTATGGCACAGGGGTCTGGGCCCATCGCCCATTGCACACATGCACGTTGCGTACGCGGCCGGAAGCAGAACTAGCCCCCTTAATACAAGAGCAGGCTTACGGTCCAAT
>NC_053023.1:158820639-158839849 GCF_003073215.2 Triticum urartu | reverse complement strand
CTTTTCAAATGTTTCAGACTTATGTTTCATCAAGTAGATATACCCATATCTGCTTAAATCATTTGTGAAGGTGAGAAAATAACGATACCCGCCGCGAGCCTCAATATTCATCGGACCACATACATCTATATGTATGATTTCCAACAGATCGGTTGCTCGCTCCGTAGTTCCAGAGAACAGCGTTTTAGTCATCTTGCCCATGAGGCACGGTTCACAAGTACCAAGTGATTCATAATCAACTGGTTCCAAAAGTCCATCGGTATGGAGTTTGTTCATGCTCTTTATAACCGATATGACCTAAACCGCAGTGGCACAAATAAGTTGCACTATCATTATCACTCTGCATCTTTTGGCTTCAAATATTATGAATTATGTGTATCACTACTATCGATTCAATAAGAATAGACCACTCTTCAGGGTGCATGACATAAAAAAGATATTAACTCATATAATAGGAACAACCATTATTCTCTTTTTAAATATAACCGTCTCGCATTCAAAAAAGATCCTGATATAATGTTCATGCTTAACGCTGGCACCAAATAACAATTATTCGGGTCTAAAACTAATCCCGAAGGTAGATGTAGAGGTAGTGTGGCGACTGCGATCACATCAACTTTGGAACCATTTCCCACGCGCATCGTCACCTCGTCCATAGCCAATCTTTGCTTAATCCGTAGTCCCTGTTTCGAGTTGCAAATATTAGCAACAGAACCAGTATCAAATACCCAGGTGCTACTGCGAGCATTACTAAGGTACACATCAATAACATGTATATCACATATACCTTTGTTCACCTTGCCATCCTTCTTATCCGCCAAATACTTGGGGAAGTTCCGCTTCTAGTGACCAGTCTGTTTGCAGTAGAAGCACTCAGTTTCAGGCTTAGGTCCAGACTTGGGTTTCTTCTCTTGAGCAACAACTTGTTTGTCGTTCTTCTTGAAGTTCCCTTTCTTATTCCCTTTGCCCTTTTTCTTGAAACTAGTGGTCTTGTTGACCATCAACACTTGATGCTCCTTCTTGATTTCTACCTCCGCAGCTTTCAGCATTGCGAAGATCTCGGGAATAGTCTTATTCATCCCTTGCATATTATAGTTCATCACGAAGCTCTTGTAGCTTGGTGGCAGTGATTGGAGAATTCTGTCAATGACGCAATCATCTGGAAGATTAACTCCCAATTGAATCAAGTGATTATTATACCCAGACATTTTGAGTATATGCTCACTGACAGAACTGTTCTCCTCCATCTTGCAGTTATAGAACTTATTGGAGACTTCATATCTCTCAATCCGGGCATTTGCTTGAAATATTAACTTCAACTCCTGGAACATCTCATATGCTCCATGACGTTCAAAACGTCGTTGAAGTCCCGATTCTAAGCCGTAAAGCATGGCACACTGAACTATCGAGTAGTCATCAACACGTGACTGCCAGGCATTCACAATGTCTGCAGTTGCTGGCGCAGGTGGTACACCTAGCGTGCTTCCAGGACGTAATTCTTCTGTGCAGCAATGAGGATAATCCTCAAGTTACGGACCCAGTCCGTGTAATTGCTACCATCATCTTTCAACTTTGCTTTCTCAAGGAACGCATTAAAATTCAACGGAACAACAACACGAGCCATCTATCTACAATCAACATAGACAAGCAAGAAACTATCAGGTACTAAGTTCATGATAAATTTAAGTTCAATTAATCATATTACTTAAGAACTCCCACTTAGATAGACATCCCTCTAATCCTCTAAGTGATCACGTGATCCAAATCAACTAAACCATGTCCGATCATCACGTGAGATGGAGTAGTTTCAATGGTGAACATCACTATGTTGATCATATCTACTATATGATTCACGCTCGACCTTTCGGTCTCCGTGTTCCGAGGCCATATCTGTTATATGCTAGGCTCGTCAAGTTTAACCTGAGTATTCCGCGTGTGCAACTGTTTTGCACCCGTTGTATTTGAACGTAGAGCCTATCACACCCGATCATCACGTGGTGTCTCAGCACGAAGAACTTTCGCAACGGTGCATACTCAGGGAGAACACTTTACTTGATAATTTAGTGAGAGATCATCTTATAATGCTACCATCAATCAAAGCAAGATAAGATGCATAAAAGATAAACATCACATGCAATCAATATAAGTGATATGATATGGCCATCATCATCTTGTGCTTGTGATCTCCATCTCTGAAGCACCGTCATGATCACCATCGTCACCGGCGCGACACCTTGATCTCCATCGTAGCATCACTGTCGTCTCGCCAATCTTATGCTTCTACGACTATCGCCCTGCTTAGTGATAAAGTAAAGCATTACAGGGCGATTGCATTGCATACAATAAAGCGACAACCATATGGCTCCTGCCAGTTGCCGATAACTCGGTTACAAAACATGATCATCTCATACAATAAAATATAGCATCATGCCTTGACCATATCACATCACATCATGCGTTACAACGGGAGGATTTTTTTCATAATCTTCACTGGCGATGACCACATTTTGTTCACATCTCATTGCATGATTTTGAAAATTTGTTCACAAATGCATGAAAATGTTTCTTTTTAAAAATTTATTCATAAATTGAAGCAATGTTCACATTTTCAAAAACATATCGTGGTTGTCCAAAAACCTGGTAATTCAAAGAATTATTCTGAATTTCAAGAAATATTTTTTAAAAACATACTATAATATTCCGATCCACCCCAGCAGTTAATTCTTCAAAATCCACGCGGGTATATAGTCACAAAGACTCAGAAGCATTACTGTTTAACTACATAGCTTCGATCATTTGTGAACATTTTTACAAATTTGAAAACATTTTTCACTATATACAAACATTAAAAATATGAACATTTTTTTATGTTGTGAACGGCTTTTAAGCATTTTCTTTTGAATGGGCGAACAATTCTATAATAGACGAACATTTTTTCGAAATTGGTGGATTTTTCTTGAAATTCACGATAGGGGTAGATATATAGATTTCTCAATCCCATTAATTCCGTAGTCGATTCCATAAGGGCCTTGGATCACATCCACGATCCATGCTTATCCATGCTTTGCATGTATGTTAATATCCTTCCATTCCATAATCCTTCAATCTATCCTTCCTTTAATACACCGTCACATCAGCCCACAAATCCTGCCCATGCAGGGTGCAAGTCCATTATCTATTCTTGCATGTACGTGAATATCTTTCCATTGCACAATCCTCTATTCATCATTCCTTTAATACACCCTCCAAGACAGCCCATGATTCCTTTAATCAAGGGTCCTGATTGCCTATTTTAGCGATCTTGCTGATATTCAAACTCAACTGCGAACTTATATAAACTAGAAAGAGTCAGTCTAAAGAAGCGAGGTGGGACAATTTAACATGAAATATGGTTGCACAATCCTCTATTCATCATTCTTTTATGCTTTTTTGCAGCGATTTTATGCTGAGTAGACCCAGCGGTGCAACAACTGCATCAATACATTTTTTATCACGGCATACTTTTTTAGCGGTATAATTTTTTTGTACACCCTGGTGGAGGCCAGCAGCCCGAGGCCCAATCCTGTTTGAAATCATAGAAATATAATGCAACCTAGTTTTAGACATAACAATTAGTTGTCTCAGTTGGTTGTTCCATTGAATCACCTATGATATGAAGTAAGAGGTCTTCGGTTCGAATCCTTGCATGACCCTTATTTTTAACACATTTGTGGGATGTCAATCCGGGACCTAGACGGGCCGCAGAGAGCATGTTGAGGCCCAACCTGCTGTGGGGTGGGAGCAGGCTTAAGTGCGCGCTGCGAACGTGGCCCATGCGTTTTTTCTAAACGTTTTTGGTATAATTTTTATGACGGGCCATAAAAATAGTACCACCTTGGATAGAAAATAAATCCCAAAAATATAATATGGGTGAACGGATGAAAAAATTAACGAAACACACCTTGCTTTATTAGTAAGTATAGAAGTATAGATGATATGGCCATCATCTTCTTGTGCTTGTGATCTTCATCTCCGAAGCACCGTCATGATCACCATCCTGCTGTGGGGTGTGAGCAGGCTTAAGTGCGCGCTGCGAACGTGGCCCATGCGTTTTTTCTAAACGTTTTTGGTATAATTTTTATGACGGGCCATAAAAATAGTACCACCTTGGATAGAAAATAAATCCCAAAAATATAATATGGGTGAACGGATGAAAAAATTAACGAAACACACCTTGCTTTATTAGTAAGTATAGAAGTATAGATGATATGGCCATCATCTTCTTGTGCTTGTGATCTTCATCTCCGAAGCACCGTCATGATCACCATCATCACCGGCGCGACACCTTGATCTCCATCATAGCATCATTGTCGTCTCGCCAACTTATACTTCTACGACTATCGCTACCGCTTAGTGATAAAGTAAAGCATTACAGGGCGTTTGCATTATATACAATAAAGCGACAACCATATGGCTCCTGCCAGTTGCCGATAACTTGGTTACAAAACATGATCATCTCATACAATAAAATATAGCATCATGCCTTGACCATATCACATCACATCATGCCTTGCAAAAAAAAGTTAGACGTCCTCTACTTTGTTGTTGCAAGTTTTACGTGGCTGCTACGGGCCGAGCAAGAACCGTTCTTACCTACACATCAAAACCACAATGATAGTTCGTCAAGTTAGTGCTGTTTTAACCTTCTCAAGGACCGGGCGTAGCCACACTCGGTTCAACTAAAGTTGGAGAAACTGACACCTGCCAGCCACCTATGTGCAAAGCACGTCGGTAGAACCAGTCTTGCGTAAGCGTACGCGTAATGTCGGTCCGGGCCGCTTCATCCAACAATACCGCCGAACCAAAGTATGACATGCTGGTAAGCAGTATGACTTGTATCGCCCACAACTCACTTGTGTTCTACTCGTGCATATAACATCTACGCATAAAACCTGGCTCGGATGCCACTGTTGGGGAACGTAGTAATTTCAAAATTTTCCTACGCACACACAGCATCATGGTGATGCATAGCAACGAGAGGGGAGAGTGTTGTCTACGTACCCTCGTAGACCGTAAGCGGAAGCATTTATCAACGCGGTTGATGTAGTCGTATACCTTCACGATCTGTCCCGATCAAGTACCGAACGTACGACACCTCCGAGTTCAGCACATGTTCAGCTCGATGACGTCCTCGCCTTCTCGATCCAGCAAGAGGGGCGAAGTAGTAGATGAGCTCCGGCAGCACGACGATGTGGTGACGGTGTTGGTGAAGAACAATCTCCGCATGGCTTCGCCTAAGCACTACGAAAACTATGACGGAGGACAAACTAGAGGGGACGGGGTTGCCGGCACACGGCTTGGTGTTTCTTAATTTGTCTTGGGTGCTAGCCCTACCCCTCTATTTATATGTTGAGCCTTGGGGTCGAAACTTGGAGTAAAAGCCTCCACAAAGTCGGTTTCACCCGAAAGGCAAGAGTCCTTCTCAGACTCCAGGGCCAAACGCCAGGGTCCCTGGCGTCTGGAACCCTGGCGTCTTGCCCCTGGACTCTGCAAAACTTCCTTTTGCACTTTCCAAAAACCTTGTGGGCTTTCCCCTTTGGCCCAAATAATGTGTTCTCGTACCCTTTCGGTGACCAAACACTATTATCCCATATATCAAACTTTATCTCTGGACCATTCCGGAGTTCCTCGTCATGTCTGTGATCTCATCCCAGACTCCGAACAACATTCGGTCACCAACATACATAACTCATATAGTACTATATCGTCAATGAACGTTTAAGCGTGCAGACCCTATGGGTTCGAGAACTATGTAGACATGACCGAGACACCTCTCTGGTCAATAACCAATAGCGGAACCTGGATGCCCATATTGGTTCCTACATATTCTACGAAGATCTTTATCGGTCGGACCGCATAACAACATACGTTGTTCCCTTTGTCATCGGTATGTTACTTGCCCGAGATTCGATCGTCGGTATCTCAATACCTAGTTCAATCTCGTTACCGGCAAGTCTCTTTACTCGTTCCGTAACACATCATCCCGCAACCAACTCATTAGTTTCAATGCGTGCAAGGCTTAAGTGATGTGTATTATTGAGTGGGCCCAGAGATACCTCTCTGACAATCGGAGTGACAAATCCTAATCTCGAAATACGCGAACCCAACAAGTACCTTCGGAGACACCTGTAGAGCACCTTTATAATCACCCAGTTACATTATGACGTTTGGTAGCACACAAAGTGTTCCTCCGGTAAACGGGAGTTGCATAATCTCATAGTCATCGGAACATGTATAAGTCATGAAGAAAGCAATAACAACAAACAAAACGACCAAGTGCTAAGCTAACGAAATGGGTCAAGTCAATCACATCATTCTCCTAATGATGTGACCCCGTTAATCAAATGACAACTCTTTGTCTATGGTCAGGAAACATAACCATCTTTGATCAACGAGCAAGTCAAGTAGAGGCATACTAGTGATATTTTGTTTGTCTATGTATTCACACATGTATCATGTTTCCAGTTAATACAATTCTAGCATGAATAATAAACATTTATCATGATATAAGGAAATAAATAATAACTTTATTATTGCCTCTAGGGCATATTTCCTTCATGGGAAGCGACTAATCAAGAAACGAATAATCTCATATGCGAGCATTAAGCATAATTAACACCGAATAATGCACCACAAGTAGGATATAATTTCATTGACTATTGACTTTCGTGCTTGCATAGGGAATCACAAACCTTAACACCAATATTCTTACTAAAGCATAATTACTCATCAAAGATGACTCACATATCACATCATCATATCTCAAAACTATTCTAAGAAACAAGTTTATTTTGTCCAATGATCTTCATGAAAGTTTTTATTATATCCTTCTTGGATATCTATCACGTTGGGACTAATTTTCGTGTGTTGCTTTTCTCAAGCTCAAACAAATATAAGTGAAGATCATGAGCATAATATTTCTTTCTCTCAAATTAATTTAAGTGAAGCAAGAGAGAATTTCTTGAAAATTTTACTAACTCTCAAATAAATCTAAGTGAAGCAAGATAGCAATTCTTCAAAAATACTAAAGCACACCGTGCTAAAAAAGATATAAGTGAAGCACTAGAGCAAATCCATAACTCATAAAAATTTAAGTGAAGCATAGAGAGCAATTTTAACAAGTCATGGAATAATTTTGGCTCTCTCTAATAGGTGTGTCCAACAAAGGATCAAGACTAAAAACATAAAATAAAACAAGCAAAGACTCATATCATACAAGAAGCTCCAAGTAAAACACATAGTATGTGACGAATAAAAATATAGCTTCATGTAAAATACCGATGGTCGTTAGAAGAAAGAGGGGATGCCACCTGGAGGCATCCCCAAGCTTAGTTGCTTGCTCTCTTTGGATAATAACTTGGGATGCCGGGGCATCCCCAAGCTTAGGCTCTTCTTACTCCTTATTCCTTCATCCATCATAAGATAACCCAAAACTTGAAAACTTCAATCACACAAAACTCAACAAAAGCCTTCATGAGATCCGTTAGTATAAGAAAACAAATCACTACTATAAGTGCTGTAGTAAACCAATTAATATTTTGTTCTTGCATTATATCTACTGTATTCCAACTTTTCTATGGCAAAAACTCATCAAAGAAAACCATAGTATCATCAAAACAAGCACACAATGCAAAGAAAACAGAATCTGTCAAAAACAGAACAGTTTGTAGCAATCTGGATATTTCGAATACTTCTGTAACTCTAAAAACTCTGAAAATTTAGGATACCCTGGGCAATTTGTATATTAATCTACTGCAAAAGGAAATGGTATTTTATCGCTCTATGGTTAAAAATGAAAATTATTTTCACAACGCAAAAGTTTATGTTTTTTCAGCAAAGATCAAACAACTATCACCCAAAAAGATCCTAAAGGCTTTACTTGGCACAAACACTAATTAAAACACAAAAAACACAATCATTACAGTAGCATAATTGTTCTAACACTCAAGAACAGAAACAAAAAGCAAAAATAAATTTTATTCATCGGGTTGCCTCCCAACAAGCATTATAGTTTTACGCCCTTAGTTAGGCATAAAGCAAGGATATAAGTTTTGTCATCCGTGATTTTGGCAACTTTTGTAGGGGTTTTCTCAAACCCGGGAGGCGCTTTATGCTTCCATAAATTGTCATGAAAAGAAATGTGACACCCGGATAGTTAAGCTATAATGAACCTCTGCTAACGATGCCACATCACCTTGGTTACTGTTGATAAACTCGCGTTGATTCAAAATCGATTCAGAAATTCAAATTTTAAATAAAGTCAAACTAGGAAAGTTTTCAAACATTAAGTGATTAGGTTGGAGAAACCACATTTTTATAAAAGGATTAAACGGAATAACGTAATTAAATCAGTAGTGAAAACAACTAATTAAATGCCTTTTATATTTTATAAAATACTAAACTATTTTATTTCACGGTATAACTTTTTGTGGCAGTGTTTTATTCTAAAACATTATTTTGGGAGCTATTCTCATCATTTACAAAACTAAAATAAAGACCAAAAGGACAAAGTAAATAAAAACAAGGGGAAAAAAGAAACCAAAGCCCCCCACTGGGCGACGGCCTAGCTGGCCGCACACCCATCTAGCCCAGTTCCCTTCCCCGACCCGCCAAACCCTTAAACCCCCTGGGGCAACGAACCCTAGCGCCCTCCCCACTTTCCCCACGATCCCCACCCCTCGCACTTCTTCCCCCTGCCTGGATCTGGATCGGCACCGAGCCAATCCCCGCTGCACGACGCCGCCCCGCCGTTCGCGGGAGCCGTCCCCATCACCATCCGCCTCGCGCCCTCGTCCTCCCCTTCCTCTGCGCCTTCCCATCACCCCTGCCCGACTGCCTCGTCACCAGCGGCCCACGCGCATCAGCCATCGGAGCAACCATCTAGCACCACTAGCTCCTCCCGCGCGACGCCCGCATCATTCTCCTTCGTCCACATCCGCCCATCGCTGCCTCGACACCGCCGCCCGACCTCGACTCCACCCTGAGCCCATTGCCTCCCCATCCGGCTCCCGGTGAGCCGTGCCTGCCTTCCCCTCCTCTTGAACCCCGCCATGATCACCGTAGCCTTCTCGGCTTGCCCCACCGCGTGCCTGCTCGCTCAATGCCACCACGCGCTGCGCTCGCCTCCTGCGCCCCGCCATGCCTGGGTCACACCCCGGGCGCGCTCATCGCAGTGCTCGCCGTGCCCCTGCGCTGCTAGTGCGCGAGCCCACCGCTCCCTGGCCATCGCTCCGCCACGCTCCCGCCCGACCTCACTGTCGGTGTCAAACCCTGTGTATCTTTGGTAGGGGGTCCTGAACTGTGCGTCTAAGGCGGATGGTAACATGAGGCGGGGGACACAATGTTTACCTAGGTTCGGGCCCTCGCGATGGAGGTAATACCCTACTTCCTGCTTGATTGATCTTGATGATATGAGTATTACAAGAGTTGATCTACCATGAGATCGGAGAGGCTAAACCCTAGAAGCTAGCCTATGGTATGATTGTTGTTGTCCTACGGACTAAAAGCCTCTGGTTTATATAGACACCGGAGGGAGCTAGGTTTACACAGAGTCGGTTACAAGGGAGGAGATCTACATATCCGAATTGCCAAGCTTGCCTTCCACGCAAAGGAGAGTCCCACCCGGACACGGGACGAAGTCTTCAATCTTGTATCTTCTTAGTCCAACAGTCCGGCCAAAGTATATAGTCCGGCTGTCCGAGGACCCCCTAATCCAAGACTCCCTCAGTAGCCCCTAAGTCAGGCTTCAATGACGACGAGTCCGGCGCGCAGATTGTTTTTGGCATTGCAAGGAGGGTTCCTCCTCCGAATACTCCATAGACGATTTTGAACACAAGGATAGTGTCCAGCTCTGCAAAACAAATTCCACATACCACCGTAGAGAGTATAATATTTCCACAAATCTAATCTGCTAACAACTTTTCATAACGTGACATCACGCCCTGGCCCCGGTCATTATTCGAACCGTGTTTCTCAACGAGCCACTGTACACATTGCGAGGCAGTTTTCTTGGCATGTCTTGTCGAAGCAGAGATCGTGTCCCCTTATCCCGGGATCCTCATCAATACGGGCGTGGGTAACCCAACCGCGCCATCAATCACGACGCTTGGGGAATAAGCGAGTTTTAGCAGGCAAGTGGGGAGGCACGCAGTTTCTACCGCCCTTATAAAGGGATAAGGACTCCTCTTTTTTACCCACGCCTTCTTCTTCCCTGCCGATCCATTCTCGCGCACTCGAGCTCCAGCGCCCAAGTTCGCATCTTCTCTGCAAAAACACTCCGAACATGTCCGGAGCGGGAGGCAAGTGGATGGCCTCCTCCGTTATGGAGGATAACATCACGAAGCTCCGGGAAGTCGGATACCTGGCCGCAGATATCGCGCACCGGCTCCTAGGCGCGGGGCAGATTGTTCCTACCCCCGAGCCCCACGAAAGGGTTGTATTCCTTACCCATTTCGTCCGCGGGCTTGGGATTTCCCCTCCACCCATTTGTTCGCGGCTCATGTTCTACTACGGGATGGACTTCCATGATCTGGCCCCCAATTTCATCCTCAACATCTCGGCGTTTATCGTCGTGTGGAGGTGTCGGTGTCAAAACCCGGCGGATCTCGGGTAGGGGGTCCCAAACTATGCATCTAAGGCGGATGGTAACAGGAGGCAAGGGACACGATGTTTTACCCAGGTTCGGGCCCTCTCGATGGAGGTAAAACCCTACGTCCTGCTTGATTAATATTGATGATATGGGTAGTACAAGAGTTGATCTACCACGAGATCAGAGAGGCTAAACCCTAGAAGCTAGCCTATGGTATGATTGTATGTATATGTGTTCTATCGACTAGCCTGGCCCTGGTTTATATAATGCACCAGAGGCCTAGGTTAACAAGAGTCCTAGCCGAATACGCCGGTGGGGAGAAGTCCTTGTCTTGATCGCCAAGTCTTTGTGGAATCTTCCTTGTATGCGGCAGCTGTCCGAACTAGCCCATGAGTATACGGCCATGGGGGGCCTTGGCCCAATCTAATAGATCGGGAGACGACGTGGTGAGTACCCCTAGTCCAGGACACCGTCAGTAGCCCCCTGAACCGGTTCTTCAAGTTGGGGCTCCTCGATTCTTTCGAAACTGTTCTTCATCTTCGTGTCGGTCTTGAAAACTGGTTCACAATCTTCTTATCTTCGAATCTTGAGGATCGCCGAAATGTCATTCGACGTTTACACGTCGGGTATCCGAGGAGCCCCTTTAAGTTTCCGGCCTTTACCAATGCCTTGTTATTTTTATGCCACACCTCGGGTTTGAAGTTGTTCCCGAGGGGCAGCGTCCTCTTGCGTCCGAGCTCCAACGCCGGACTGTATTCGAGGTATCTTTTGCAACCGAGCACCAACGCCGGACCGCTTCCCAGCTCTAACGCCGGAATGTATCCGAGCTCCAACGCCGGACTGTATATCGAGCTCCAACGCCGGACTATATCCGAGGTGTCGTAAATCACCTTGGTTCAAAGAAGTTTGAAGGAGTTTAGCCGAGCTTAATGCCGGAAATGCCCTCTATGGAACCAGCCACTAGCGCCCGAGCTTTATGCCGGGCTGCTTCCGAGGTGGTGCACCACCCCGAATGTGGGCCGATTTTTGTGAATATTTTTTATTGGTGCAATTTATTCTTTGCCGAGATATATAGACAGTAGCCCTCAAGGTGTGTATTGGTCTAAAACCCGAGATGCACCTGAAGGATGACGTAAGACGCTGATCCTAGTAGCCGCTGAGACTCAGGTTGATTTGCAAAATCGGCCTGAGGATCAAGTCCAAACTCGGCAGAATACTTCGGGACACTAAAAGCGGTGCGTGCTCAGTCCTCGAGACTCAGGTTGGGTGCGGCCGACCAACCTGAGGATCAAAATCTCCTCGGAAACTATATTGCACATAAAATTTTCTGCATTGGACAAGCAATGCAGTAGCCCCCGAGACACTGGTCGGGTGGCAACACCAGATCAGGGGATCGATGTGCCCCTTTAATATTTGTAAATAATAAGCCCGAAGCCCAGTAGCCCCCGAGCCTTAATGCGGGCACGGGTGGCCGAATTAAGGATCAATATCCATAGTAAAATCACAAATTATGTGTAATGACTCTATGTATCCAAGTACTTTACGTCATTAATGCTCGGATCCGCATTGTACAAAACTTTGTTGACCGACCATCGGCTTCCACCTCCTCGGCCAGTAGCCGAGGAGTGTTTGTCCTACTTTATAAAGCCTTTATGAGGGCAAAGATTTACAACAAACAAGGCAATCTGGCCATACGGTTTTATAAACAAAGGTACGCAGAGAGTTATATTACTGTTTAACAGAAGAAATGTCTTCCAAAGAAAATAGTCCCGCTATCGGTTCCTTTCTTTGGGTTGTCATGCTAAGCATGATCATTAAACCTCAGCTCTAATGTAAGAGCAAAATATTGAGGATTTAGTTTGGGAGGCCAGTTAATAGCCCCCGGTAGTGTTCGGCGACAGTCGGGGTCAAGCCGTAAACACTTCGGCCAATGTTATGAACGGCCCATCATTTAACATAGTCATCGGATCGCTGACCAGTTTACGCTTATTGTGAAAGTCAGTTTTCGGCTTTCTCCACTGAGGTGCTTAACCATGTGAGCTGGAAGCACAATCGCAGTGGTTCTCCCTTTGCACGCCTAGCCGAACAAAACGGAACGTAGGAAGCAAGTGCAGGAGCCGGGCAACCCAACTATTGACCGAAGACACAATTCGAAACCGATGCATATATAACACTATCTGAGAATGTTTTTGCCGAATCCCTAAAGGTGTCCGGCGTTGCACTGCGAGACTAATGCTGGAAAAGCAAATAGTTTAAAGTGCCAAAAAGCTGAAACCAAGAAACGTCAGTAAAAACATGACGTCTCCGACATGATCAGTGTTCGGTGCCAATTCCGAAAGTTGGTCTTAGAAAAAAGAAGTGCTTTTGTCGTGCTTTAACATGATACATCCTATCTCAAGACTTCGAGCGGGTCAGGCCTAGGCTTCAACCTCCTATCCCGAGGGCGGAGTACTCTCATCAGCCAGTTTAGCAAACACTAACTCTAGCAGGCTTTGAGAAGAAATTAGCTCCCCGGCTAATGACCGCACACTCGTGTCGAAAAAGGAGTGATAAATAATAATAAAACTTTTGCAACGACTAAGAAGAAGAACACTTATTATAAAACGGCTCAAATAAACTTAAGAGCCCCCAAGTGACTTGGGTAGAAGAATGATTGCATGTCCCGAAGTACTTATATCATATCTATGTTCAACCAAACTTTAAACGCGTCTTAACCGACCGTCGGCTTCTCCCTCTTCGGTTAAGGACCGAAAATTGTTATGTACTCCATCGGTCGAGAATATCGATGGTGTTTCCAATAACCAGGCAATTAGGCCATAAGGCTGTAACAGACAAAGCGCGCTCAGGGAACTTATGCTATATTACTGCGAAGAGTAAGAAGCATCTTCGAAGAAAATAGTACCCCCACCGATACCTTTCTTTGGTGCTCATTGTTATTATGAGACTTGTGCAATAGATTTTTTGTACTCATGAGTTCCGTTGTGTGCCGACCATCATTGAATAACTATAAGAGCGCTAGCTTTCGGCTTCACCCAATCTGAGGTCCGGCTCGGGTGACCCGATCGTGACAATCGCAGAGGTGCTCCCTTGACTCCCTAGCCGAACAATCGGGAACGTAGGGGTAAACACAGGAGCGAGGCAACCCAGCTTGCAAATCGCTTAAGTCAATGTGGTGCATATTGTGGGGAAATACACGAACAAGGAACGAAGCCGTACAAGTATAATCATATGCAACAGGAAAAGCTTCATAAAGGAAGCCCCCAAGTAAACGGGGTATTTGAATTTATGCGTCACAAACAAAGTTTGGACAAGGAAATTTTTTAGAAGCAACTTTTTTCCAAAAAAGTATAATGCTTGGTCGAACCGAACGCAAGTTAGAAATTAAAGCTTTGAGCATGAAAGCGACTTAGCTGGTTAATGTGTTCGGTATTGATGACGCGGTCCGAGCTTGATGCGGGGCAAGGTTCCATCCCTCAAGCCGGTCCCGAGGTAGCGGAGCGGAGAGCTTGACACGCCGAAGTGGTGACATAGCACGATCAATGCAGACCGGCAGAGTGACGCCGAAGTCCCCGGATCATTTTCCTGTGCACAAAAAATAGTGCAAACCGGAGATAATAGTAATAATGATAATTAAAAAAACGTTGCATAATAAATAATTTATGCAAAGTGAGTAATAAAATAAATATGGCCTGGCGCCGAAGTCAAGTCGACGCAGGGTGTCGACGTGATGCGGTAAAGGCGTGGCAAAGCCTGAATTCACAGGTCGGTCCGAGCTTCGGATGCGGCGTCGCCTGGACTATTGTACGGGAAACTTGATCGAACCACCACGCGACCATCATTATGCGGTCACCATTTGATAGACCTGTGTACATATCATGGACAAACCAGAGTAATATCCCTTGGGAAAAATGACCCAAAAAAGCAAAAAATACTGGATTAAATAGCACCTGGTTTATTTGTTTGTAGCAATCCAAAGGAAGGTGATTCCCAGAATGGGACTCGCTCCGCACACCCATTGCCTGATGGGCGATAAAACGAGGCATGGCAATGCTGTAAAGGTGACTCTCCGAGGCAAAGCCCTCGGCCCAGCTACGTGACGGAGCTGGTCGGCTAGTGACGCCGAAGTGTCCGGAGTAGGTTGATGAGAGACGGCGAAGCCCCCCGTCCAGCCGAGATGTTGAAAGCCTCGACGTCAGCGGATGAGTCGAAGCAGGTCACGTGACGGACCACAGCTTGAAGAGCAGATAGTGCGGGCCCTGTCGATGCAGGTCGTGACGTGGTTGATGCCGGCTTGATGAAGCGACCATGCGGCGATGCCGTATGCCCGCTCCGTGTAATCCGTGGGGCCGCGATGTTTGTGATGATTTATCCTTCACGATTGCCGGATCTTGTTCGCTTGCCGAGATGATGATCCGAAGAAGTTGAGCTCGCGAAAGTGACGACGTGTCTAGCGCAGGTCGGCAGCCGTGGAGTAATATTGCCGGACTGGTTTGACACCAGCATGATGTTGAAGATCATGTTCAAAAGATCTTAAAGTTAGTGGGATGTGTTCGGGAACAAAACACAATACCCCATACAAAACTTCCTTCAAAAGGGATGTCCGAAATCCTGTTCATAAAAAAGATGAACTCAGGTCGGATTCGTTTTCGCGCAGAAAACAGATCCTGAAAAGTGATGCACTAATCGGAAGGTTCCCGGAGTTCGGACGGTCGGATCGAGCCGAAATTTTGAGAGGTGGTAGATATAGGAATTCCGCAGTCGATCAACGGTTGGATCTTCCAAAGGACGTCCGAGCTAGAAGCTGGACACCACGCCCTAAACTCATCCAAATTCCCGTCCAAATTTGATAGGGTAACGGTATATCGTGGATTGCCAGAGATTCCTCCATCGGAACTCGACGAATTTTTCCAGGGTTGTTGTAGACTCGATTCCGCACAATTACAACGAAGAGATCGTTAAAGCAATGCTTGAGCAGGAGCGTGTGCGGCAGAATACGCAGTTCGCTGTGTGGAAAAACAGGCACGATCCGCTTTGAGGGCAATGTTGACGTTGAGCCCCTGAGCTCCATAGATGATTCCTCCGTGATCTTGATAGAGTTTGGAGTTGATGTTTGATGAAGGCCCTCGTCCGAACATGGTGATCCGAACACGGGGCGCAATTCTTGGTCGAACCAAGGTGACCAGTCGAGCTGGTGACGAAGATGCCGAAGTCACAGTTGATCTGCAGGCGAGCCATCGATCCTTTTGTCGATCACACAGCGGAACACCCGAACACCCCCTAATCCAGGACTAGGATAACAAGAGTCCTAGCCGAATACGCCGGTGGGGAGGAGTCCTTGTCTTGATCACTAAGTCTTGTGGAATATTCCTTGTATGCGGCAGCTGTCCGAACTGGCCCATGAGTATACGGCCATGGGGGTCCTCGGCCAATCTAATAGATCGGGAGATGACGTGGTGAGTACCCCCTAGTCCAGGACACCGTCAGGAGGCCTTCCTCCGCATCAAGCCCCACTTCGGCCTGTGGCTGAAGACCTTCAATGTTAAACCGAAGGTGGTGGTCGGCCAGCAAGCGGAGTGCGGAGGCACCATGGTGGGCAAAATGCCCAACGTCACCTGGCTCGAAGGCTCCTATGTGGAGACCGTAAAGGGGTGGCAATCAGGGTGGTTCTACATCACCGAGCCGCGCGACACCAACTGGGCTACGGCCCCTGAATTCCGATCCGGCATCCCCATGCGGCTCACCTCCTGGAAAGAGAAGGACTTATATTGGGGTTCATCGGTGGAGCTGACCAGACTCCAGAACTGTGTTAAAAACATGATAAGCAAGAAAATCAAGCTTGTCAACGTGGTCCAGGTCATGCTCTTCCGCCGGATCCTCCCGTGTCAAAGACGAGCATTCAATATGTGGGAGTTCGACTCGGCAAGACACCAGACGTTGCGAGAGCTCTTCGACACGACGCACCAGGACATCTGGAGGGTGCTGTTCAAGTCTGCTGAGGTACCTCCTTCTCTTACCGAGGACCGCAGACTCAGCGCAAAGCGCCCGGCTAATCCGGTAAGCTCCTTATATCTCATAAGGCGTTTGTTTCCCTAGTATAATTATGTGTGGGATCTGAACCTCCACATTATTTGACAGGAAAGGGTCACGACAACGGAGTGGATTGATTGTCCGGCCCCACTGCCCGAAGATCCATCAAGTACTCTCCTGACGGAGATGGTGGTTTCGGCACCCTATGAGGCGCCGGAGAAGAAGGCCAAGAAGAAGGCCGCGGGGACCAGGAAAGGTCTCTGGCGCAAGGTTGTATCGGAATCGTCATCTGATAACACCGAGACACCCTCCTCCCCCGAAGACGAGGAGGAGGAAGAGGAAAATTCTCCCCATCTAGCCGGGGGAGATAAGAAAAGGAAGGCCGCCCCATCCGGGGAGGCCGAAGGGTCCAACAAGGGAAGAGCCCTCCTTCCGGACCGCTCCACCACGGCCGCGTTCAACGACGAGGAGTGGTTGCCCAGGGACAAGTCCCTGGCGAAGTCGTAAGTATCCGGATACCATAACAGTTCTGGTATATTTTGTTTTATTGTTTCTTATCATGCCGAACATGATCATGCAGCCCACCCAAGGACCGTCTCGATGTATCCTCTTCGGATGGGTCTCTGGGCCTGTCGGAGATGAACAGTGATTCGCTCCCGACCGCCTCCTCCCCGCGCCATACGGACGACGCTTGAGGTGTTGTCCCAAAGGGCACCAAGCCAAGGGAAGGTAGTTCTGGGGGCGCCCCAAGGCGACCTCCCAGACGCCGGGCGCATGGGAGGCAATGCTCCCATGGGCCATAATGACGGGGGCAGCAAGTCCGGCCCCCGGCCGAATACTGCACCGGAACCTCCCATGGTTCCGAAATCTATCGGGCGACCCCTCACTAAGGGGGGCGAGTCATCTGTGCCGATGGCCTCTGTCCATCCAGAGGCACTGGACAACTTGCTGGAAGTGCTTCGCGGCGCTTCCATTGACGAAGAGCACCGTACTGTCATGAGTGCGGTGGTAGAGAAGGTTCAGTCCGCTAAAAGTGGACTGACTGAAGCCTGTGTCAGCCTCCTAACAGGCTTTGAGGTAAGTAATCAATTTATAAGAAAATGTTATAGCATAGACAGTAGCCCTTGATGCTCTGTTTGGCGTTCGAAAAGAAAGGCCGAACAGAGGATCAAATAATAATCACATGAGTCTAATCAGAATGTGTCTTATGTGAATAAGCAGGCTTCGCTGCTGGCCACTGCCGCTCGCACTGCGGAGGTCTCCACACTGAAGCGGGACCTTGAGTGGTCCGAAAAAGAGCTCGGCCTTACCAAGAGGCAGCTCGAAGAAAACAAAGGTAAGTAATACCCACCCGTATATTGATAAGGAATAAAAAGGAATGTGGTTGTTAAGTCACAGGATCATCATGAATTTTGCTAGGGGCCACGACCGAAGTGGCGGCCCTGAAGGAGGCGTTGTCCGAGGCTGAAGACAAAGCGGTCAAGGAGCGCACCGAGCGCGAGAAGCAAGAGGCTCGAGTCGGCGAGGTGCAGCAAGAGCTCCAGGATTTCGTCAAAAAATACGAGTCCTTGGAGCGTGACTCTAAGACGCAAGAGTCTAAGCTTGCAAGGGCCCTTGAGAATGCAAAAAATGCCAAGGCCAAAGCCCACAAGGCCCTCCAGGAGCTTCAGGCGGTCCAGAAGATAGCGGCGGGTAAGGAATTCATTATGCAAAGCAAGCATGTGAAGGAAACTTTCCTTTTACTTACCCGAGTTTGGAGCTCTCCAGGAGCGTTCGTCGATCTTCCCCGCAATGTGTCCGATGCCGCAGAATTTTACCGGGCCGAGGAAGGGAGCTCGACGGAGAAGTTGTTCTGGCCTCAGTATACTGGGACCAAACATCCGATGCCCTTGAGCGACCAGTTGAAGCAATTGGTCGAGCTCCACAAGGCGGCCGAACAGGCCATGAAGGGCCTTGTAGTCCGGATGTGGCCTGGTGAGCCCCTGCCTGGCAGCTACTTCGGCCTGGTGAGGCGGCTTGTGAATGCTTGCCCACGGCTTGAAGTCATAAAGCGGTCCGTCTGCATTGAGGGTGCGCGCAGGGCTTTTGCCCGAGCGAAAGTGCACTGGGCGAAGATGGACCCCGAGAAGCTGGTGAAGGAGGGGCTGCCGAAGGGCAAGGAGCATCGCTGCCCCAAAAAGTATTATGACATCGTCCTGAAGGGTGCCCGCCACGTGGCGGAGGAATGTTCTAAGGATATAATATTTGAATGAATGTACTCATGTGATCCTGTAATATGAAAACGAGTTCATCTGCGCTATATAACACTTGTTGATTTAAAATATTACCTTATGTGCGTCCGTTTATAAAATCTGAGAGTTGGCCAGTCGTCGGCTTCTGCCCCCATGTAGCTAGTACTGAGGTGTTCGGGATAAATCTGATCACTCTTTATCCTAGTTTTGGGTCCTTCGAAGGAGGTGTTCAGCACAACGAACCAGGCAATCGGACTATAAAGCTTTATCACTCTCACTTAGCCATAGAAGTCTACAATTTTAAATTTTGGCGAACTCTTCCTTG